>NC_056737.1:866869422-866906922 GCF_019279795.1 Protopterus annectens | reverse complement strand
CAACTCATCATATGCAAGGCAGATTACAGTGGCATAGCTTTTAATCTGGCCACATACACCATGGCATGGTTTGTAGGCCCTATGTCTTCTTGATGAGAAAGTCCTGTGATCTCTCCAGCTGCTGCATGGGTTTGGTGAGGTACAAAAAAATATGGAAGGGTGGCCTAATGGTTAAGGTGTTTGCCTTATAAACACAAGGTGCAGGGTTTGAGTCTCATAAGGGATAAATGGCTAGGCTTACAATGGCTCACAAGAGCAGTTAGCCTAGTACTAACCTATGAACCTATGAACATGTAAGACAGCAGTATACTCTATTATTGTTCTGATGAGGTTTGAGTACAATGCTGTCGTACAATCCTAAGATCTGAATAGGATGACATGACTTATGATGTTCGCAACATAGGCTTTCAATACCAGTGTTAACACTTGGAGGTCAAAGTTCAGATTGCTATCTACATGTGTTCCCAGTGCTTGCATCACTGGTTTTCAGCATAACAGGACTGGTGTCAATGCTATGATTAACATTATTTGTAGATTGTGTATCTTTATCACCAATTATTTGTCTGTGTTACCTCCTCCTGTACTATGTTATCATCATTGGTGTACTCAATGATTGCACTCAAATATGCATGAATAAGCAAACTTAGTAAGCCAAAGGCCATATACTTTAGCCTGAAATGTCAAGAAATAGAATCCAAACAGTGAAGGGCCAAGACAGATCCCTGGGGCTTGTCAGTGGTAAAAGCTCTGCTGTTACAGGTTGATACCAACATTCACTGTATGTGTTCTGCCGGTGAGCCAAGTGGATACCCATCTAGTGACACAGGTATTAATCCCCAGCTGGGAAGGTTTCTCACTGATACCTGCTTGGGGGATTATGCAAAACCCTAGACCAGATCATGATAGGCAGTATGTGTAGATCAGAGTGTGTGATATACCTTTACGAAGCTTTCCAGTGAGTGAGCCTATGCATATAAGTACTAAACATGTGCAAGCTAGAGTGCCATTTTGAGTGCAGTCAGTCAGTTAGCTAGTTTAAGTTTAATGTTCCCGCCATTCATCCTGATGTATTTGTATACAGTAAACTACTTAAACGAAGACCCAAGCCTCAACATCTTCTTAAAGGATGTAAGAAGAGTGACATGATGTCAGACTGGGATCCAGAGTCACAGCCATGAGGCAACCGGTTAGAGTTGGAGGAATATACAGAAGAAGCTCATCCCTACTGCTCAAACAACTCACAAAACAGGTCAGAAACAAATTCCAGGCACTAAAATTCTCTTAATTTATTTATTTTGCTATAAATATAAACCAAAGCAGTCAGAATGCTCAAAATAAAATTTTTATTAAATGAAATGTCAGAAACCGCGACATATTAATAAACGTATTCAAAATAATTATGAAAATGTTTGGAACAATATCCGAATTGCATAAAATGTACAAAAAAGGGAAAACAACCATATTTTTTCATTATGCGCTAGTTTTTTGTATTATCCAAATCTATTCATAGTATCCAAAGTGTGCAAAATGTTTGCAAGTGAGTGTAGTATTGCAGAGCAGTTATTTCACAAAGTAAAGTTGTTCCAAAGAATATTTCGCAAAGTAGTTATTTCAAAGCATATTTCACAGAGTACAGTATTTCAAAGAGCTTAATGTGCAGCTGAATATTATTACAAGTGCCTGGTGTGTGGGAATGTTCTTATAATTACAAGGGCCATTTTGCATTGTGTTTTACCATAATCTGTGGGCATAGCAGAAGGAATTCTTAGACCCGCACTGCTTTGTGTTTGATAACAATATTGCAGAAAACTGGACAGTGTTTGAGCAGGAATACAATATTTTCATACTGTCTGCTTTTTGTGACAAAGACACATGTACAAAAGCATTTATTCTGCTTTATTTAGCTGGTTCAGAGGCCATTGAAAGAGAGCATTCATTTGTGTACGCAACTGCTGTGTTTGCAGGGGAGGGGGAAGACCAACTTATAGTGGTACCAGTTGTAACAAGGGAAGACGCAGAGTGATTAAAACATAAATTTTGAGAAATGTGTAACCCCCCAAACAAATATTACAATCAAAAGGCACTTATTTTACACAAGGGATCAAAAGCCTGGTGAAACATTTGCAGCATATATAACTGATGTGAGAGATATGGGTAAAACATGCAGATTTGGTGATTTGAGAGAGGAGTTGATAAAAGACAGGCTTGTGTGTGGAACTAATAATGACACAGTGAGAAAGATTTTGCATTGAGGCAGTGATTTAAAGTTGAATAAGGCCATTGAGATTTGTCAGATATACAAGCTTACAAAAACACACAAGTATGTTTACAAATAAGATTAGCTATGGAAGGCACAGTGACAAAGGTTATGTTGATAGCATGCAGCACGTGGTTAAAAGAAACAGGCCTAATCACATGGCAGCTATTGCAGGTCCTGTAACAAACTGTGGGAAACTCAGTGTCTTTCTGGCAAAATCCAGAGCATGATCAGTGAAGCATAAGGGTGAGTCGTCAAAGTCAAAACATGTGCCCCACCTAGCTTTATAGTCAACTGCCATAATTGTGGTGGAAATCAGGAACCCAAAAGAGAAAAGTGCTTAGCTTTTGGTCAACAGTGTCATTCTTGCAATAAGTGGAATCCTTTCAAAAGTTTTGTAAATCAAATAAGGCACATTATTTTATTAAAAGAGGGCATTCCAAGAGGCAAGTTAATCAATTAGAAAGCTGTCACCCTATTTTTTATATTGATGGTGTGTCTTTGCTTGGTGAAACAGATAATGCAGTAGATTTGTGGGCAAACAACAAAATATTTTGTACTGTTTGGATTAATGGCAGTCCTGTAGAGCTCAAATTAGATACTGGCTCAAAGTGCAACAGTGTGTCAGCAGAAACATTTGCTAGAGTAAAAGCTGCAGAACAACTTGATTTAACAAAGTATCCGAAGCTTGTTGCTTATGGTGGTAAAGAGATTCATACTGAGGGCTCTGTAGTGCTTTCATGTTACTCTGCTGGGAACAGCTATGACTTGCAATTTTTTGTAGTCAAGAGACATGTGCAGACATTATTAGGCCTCAGAGACAGTTTGAAAATGGGACTGATTTTACTTAATAAAGAAGTCCACCATGTAATCCTGCATGACAAAAATTTAAATTTCACCCAAACTTTTTTTTCTGAGTATGCTGTTATTTTTGCAGACAAACTAGGCAAACCACCAGTTGTGTTCTCTATGATGTTAGACCCAGAGGTCAGCCCAATTATGAGACCATCAGCTATGCAGAGCAGAGTAAAAGCCAAGCTACACAAAATGGTGCAGCTAGGAGTAATGTGTCCAGTAGAAGAACCTACTGAATAGGATCCTTCATGGTAGTAACTCATAAGAAAAGCTCAGATGATATCAGAATATGTATTGATCCAAGAGATCTGAATAAAGCATTAAAAAGGCCTCATCATCCAATGCGCACAGTCGAAGAGGTTGCTTCCCTCATGCCAAATGCCACAGTTTTTTCAGTCTTAGATGCAAAGAGTTCATTTTGGCAAATTTTGCTTGACTGAAAATCTTCCTTGTTAACCACATTCAGTATGCCATTTGGAAGATACAGGTTTCTGACAATGCCATTTGGAATAAATTCTGCCAGTGAAGTCTTTCAGCATGCGCTGGAGCAAATTTTTTTCTGGCTATCCGTGTGCTATTATAGTAGATGATATTCCAGTAGGAGGCAATGGTGAAGCCAAACATGACAGAAACCTCAAGAAAGTTCTGGAAAGAGCATGTAAAGTGAATCTTATGCTGAATCCTCAGAAGAGCAAGTTCAGGCAATGAGAAGTTACTTATGTTGGTCACTTGTTTACCAGTTCAGGCTTATGATCAGATCCTTCAAAGCGAACAGCAATTCTAGTAATGCCAGCTTCAAACAATGTTCAAGCCCTACAATGTTTTCTTGGCATGGTCAACTAGCTAGGTTCATAGGTTCATAGGTTCATACTAGGCTATCTGCCCAAGGGCATTTATAAGCCTAGCCCATAGTTATTTGGCTTTCGCCACCCCTTTAGTTTGAATAAAACTATGCCTATTATTTTGCTGTGCCTCTGTCAAGCAGTGACACTGAAGTAATCCCTGGGGTATATCTGCGATCCCCCATCCATTGGTCAAGATTCCTCTTGAACAAGGCCAGCGAGGTGCTCTGCCTCACATGTACCGGGATTTTGTTCCACAGCATAGGGAGTCTCTGGGTGATGAATCTGTCCCTCCAGCATGTTCTATTAATAACCGTGTCAAGGTTTAAGTCTCCCGCCCTTGTGGCTCTGAGGGATCTAGATTTTTTGAGGTGAAGCATATTCATCAAATCAGGGTTTGACATGGCCTTATATGTCAGGCACAGGTCACCTCTGAGCAAGCGGTATGAAACTGAATAGAGCTGGAGTTCTTTCAGTCGGGCAGCATAAGACATATTTTTGAGACCCTTTTGGTGAGGAACTTTTGGGGCCTTTCCAGCTGCTGCAGGTGTCTGGTCAGATACATTCCGAATGGGGCATTGTACTCAATCATAGGTCTAATGAGTGATGAGTACAGGGGGGCGATGACCTCCCTTGATCTAGATGTGAATCCCTTCATGATCAGGTGGGCAATGTAGAAGGTTTTCCTAACTACTTTAGCAACATGAGTGTCAAACGAAAGGCTACTGTCAACCTGGGTCCCCAGATCCCTGATGACTTCTTCTGTGCTCAGTGGCTTGCCACCTATATGGTAGCTACGGTAACCTTGTTTTTCCCGAAGGGTATGACTATGCATTTCTTGGCATTTAACTTTAGGCCATGGCTCTGGCACCAGTTATCCGTTTCTGTGAGGCCCTTCTGAAGGATATCTGTGTCAGATGTGTTTTCGACTATGGCGCCCAGTTTGCAGTCATCTGCAAACTTTGTCAGCCATAACCCTCCTGTGTTTGCTTGTACTTCAGAAAAGTAGATGCTGAACAAGAGTGGACCCAGGACTGAGCCCTGTGGGACACCACTTGTGACAGGCTTTGAGTCTGACATGGCTCCAGCAACTCTGACCCTGTGGGTTCTGTCAATTAGCCAGTTTGCAACCCATCTTGTGATGTATGGGTTTACATTCAAGCTGATGAGTTTTTTGATGATACCTGAGTGGGGTATTGTGTCGAAGGCCTTTGCTAGGTCAAGGTAGGCTGTATGGACTGCCTTTCCCTCATCAATGGCCTTGGTGACTGTCTCGAAAAAGTCAACCAAGTTTAAAAGGCATGATCTGCCTTTGACAAAGCCAAACTGGGTTGGATCCAAAGTCTGCAAGTTCCCTATGTCTTTATTTATGAGTTCCATTATGATCCTCTCCATGGCTTTGCAGATAAGGCTTGCCAAGCTAATGGGACGGTAATTTCCAGGGTCGGTGGAGGCACCGCCCTTGTGAAGTGGGACCACAGTCGCCGTGCGCCACTCCTTGGCACGTATCCTGAGGTGAGGCTAAGATTAAAGGGCTGTCCTAACTGCGCCTTTAATTCCTCATTGAGTTCATGGAGCACACAGCGGGGACACCATCCGTCCCATGGATGCTGTGTTTTTTGCTTTGGAGAGAGCAGTTCTCACTTGGGCGTTGGAGATGTTTGGGGGGCTACAATCCTCTGGTATAGATATCTCTCCTTTTGGGGGGGAGGGGGGGGGAGAAGTTTGCACTGAACCTGTCAGCCAGTATGTTGGCAATGTGTGTAGGTTCAGTAATCTTCACATCATTTTGAACTAATTCTGAGCATATCTGGGAGTTTCCTCCTAGGTTTCTAACATAGCTAGGCAAGTGCATTCTAGATTTAAGCCAACTTTCAGCACCGCTAAGAGACCTGACATGCAAAGATGTAATTTGGTCATGGTCAGAACAGGACCAGAGAGTATTTGATGTCCTGAAACAGAAAACTGCCAACCCACCAACTCTCAACTACTGCGATGCTCACAAACCAGTTACTCTTTCCTGTGACACTTCTAAGTTTGGTCTAGGTGCAGTCATTTTTCAAGAGGATAGACCAGTAGCCTATGCTTCGAGAATTCTTATCCAGACTGAGATGCAATATGCCCATATTGAGAAAGAGCTTTTGGCAATTGTGTTGGCATGTTCATAGTTCCATGATTATATTTATGGTCTACTCATCCAGATCGAAACTGATCACCAAACTTTAGTTACTATTTGGAGAAAGCCTATGCATACAGCTCCAGCTAGACTGCAATGCATGATGCTCAAATTACAGAAGTAAAGTTTCACCCTTGTTTGCACAAAAGGCAAACTTCCTTATCTTGGTGATACTAATCCAGATCGCCACCCCCCCAAAAAAAAAACAAACAAACAAAACAGAACAGCATAACAATAAGCAACTTGATTCTGAGGCCATGGAAGTGAGAAGTTTTTCTTCCACATGTCTTGATGAGCTCACATCTCACATAGTTTCAGATCCAATTCTCCAGAAGCTAAACCTCTATCAGTCGAGGATGGCCTTCAAAGCAATCTTGTTTACCAGTAGAAGTGCAACCATATTTTCCATACAGAGATGAGATTTTGTCAGACAATGGTATCATCATGAAAGGTCCTGAAGTGATTGTTCCAAAGTCCTTGCAACAAAAGTATATTAAGATCTTGCATCGTGGCCAGCCTGGAACTGATTCTACCAAAAGAAGGGTGAGAGGTCTAGCATTTTGGCCTTCTATGTCAAGAGATACTGAGAAAGTACTTTTGTCTTGTTCAGTATGTAATAATATAAAGCCGCATCAACAAAAAGAACCACTTCAGTTAAGCCAGATTCCTGAACTACCTTGGTCGACAGTAGCCACAGATATCTTTGAGTGGAATGGTCAATATTATTTGGTGATAGCAGACTCTTATTCAAATTGGTACAAGATTGACCTACTTCCCAACCTAACTTCCAGTACTGTCATTACTAAGTTGAAGTGACATTTTTCTGTCCATGGTAGTCCACAGAGAGTTATTTCTGACAATGATGCACAGTTTACTAGTCAGCAGTTCAAGAATTTTGCAGAAGAGTGGAACTTTATTCATATTATGAGTATTCCTGAATACCCTCAGTCAAACGGCTTGGCTGAACGTGCAGTTCAAAGTGCAAAACAGCTGTTAGAGAAATCCAGACATGACAATACTGATGTTTTTCTCAACTTGTTAAATCTCAGAAACATTCCTCGTGATAAACATCTTGATTCACCTGCCCAGAAACCAGAACCACACTACCAATCAGCAGTAATTTATTGGTTCCAAGTGCTAAAAACAACCAAATGGTAAAAGCCCAACAGTTGAAAAGCATTTGTCCCAGAAGTCTTACTATGATAAAACCAGCAAACTGCTCCGTTCTTTACAAAAAGGGGGAGATAGTGAGGATGCAGACATCAAAAGGTTGTGATTGCATCGGATTTGTGAAAAGTTTGTGTCAAAAGCCAAGATCATACATTGTGGAATCACAAGGAGTGGAGTTCAGACAAAATTGGAAGCATTTGATACCAGTATCCGAACCAGTGTTAACAGCATATTGCCTATGACAAAGACTATAGTTCTCAGAGTGACTTGCCCAATGTTCCTGTTCAAGACAGCATTCTGTCAGCAATCCCAGTTCCTGAGAAAATCCCTGAAACTCCTCAAGCAGAATATTCCCTAGTGACTGTCCCTGTTTTTAAATCCAGTTCTAACTATTATGTCACGAGATCAGGCCGCATCTCGAAACCTACTTCGAGATACAAGGCAACCTGGACATGACTGTTGTTTTTTCTTTATTAGTGTGTGTATAATTGCATGCCTATTGATATGTCATTGTTTATATGAGACAGCTCAGTAAAGAGGGAGGATGTAGATCAGAGTGCGTGATATACCTTCAAGAAGCTTTCCAGTAAGTCAGCATATGCATATAAGTACTGAGCATGTGCAAGCTAGAGCACCATTTTGAGTGAGCAGCCAGAGTGTGAGAATGCAAGCATGTAGTCGGTCAGTTTTTGAATGCAAGAAACTACTTAAACAAACACCCAGGCCTCAATGTCTTCTTAATGCACATAAGAAGAGCGACAGTATGCACTGTCTTACCCTCATCCAGGCCTATCACATGGAATCACTGGACTGTGACAACATCACAGATTGTCTATGGTATGATTCAGGACATACAACTTCCTGACATGGCTGAATCTGCACTTCAACACAGCCTCCACATGGGCTATGTTCATGTATAAGGGTGTACATCAACAAGCACCCATCTAAGTTGGGGGGACAGCACTTGATGCATGACATCCTGACTCTCCTCAACTGTAAGGTAGACCAACATGTTATCATGGACCTCTTCTAAATGGACACTAGTAATATTCCAACTGTGTGCAACATACCTGTGTGAGTCATTAATGCTAAATCACATCTGTTCATAGGATCATAGGAAGTTACAAGACTATTAGCCCTGAGACTCTTACAAGCCTAGCCAAGAATTTAGCCCATGTTCCAACAAATCAGCACCCTATGGCACTGTCCAGCAGGGACATAGGTGGAATCCCAGGGGTGTATTTTCTGTTCCCCATCCAGTTATGCAGGTTGTGCTTAAAAAGGTTTAATGAGGTACTCTGCTTTACATGGAGAGGGAGTCTGTTCCACAAAAGGGGGAGTCTCTGGGACACAAATCTGTCCCACCAACAAGTCCTATTGATGTCACAGACAAGGTTGAGGTCTCGCATGTGGGTTACACGAGTGGAGCTTGACATGCAGATATGCAGCAGTCCCATCAAGGCTGGGTCTGTGATTGCTTTGTATACCAGACAGAGGTCACCTCTGAGGAGTCTGTAGGAGACTGAGTAGAAGGACAGGGCTTTTAGCTCATCTGTGTAGGGCAGATGTTTGAGGCCCTGGATTCTCCGGATGAGGAATCTCTGTGGTCTCTCCAGCTGCTGTATGTGCTTTGTAGGGTACATACATGCCGAAAGAGGCATTGTATTCAATAATGGGTCTTATAAGGGAAGAATACAGGGATGTTATAACCACCTTGTCTCTGGATGAGATACCCTTACTAATGAGGTGGGCCATGTAGAAAGCTTTCCATACAGCAGAGGCAATATGGTGGTCAAAGGTCTGTTTGCTATCAACCTGGGTTCCCAAGTCCCTCACAACTGATTGCATGCTTAGTGCCTTATTATCAGTGTGATAATTTGTGGGAACATCATTCTTCCCAAAAGGGATGATGATGCATTTTTTGGCATTCAGTTCAAGGCCATGTTTCTGGCACCAGTCATTTGTTTGGGTGAGACCCTCTTGGAGGATGTCCACATCACTAGGGGAATTGATGACAGCACTCAGCTTGCAGTCATCTGCAAACTTGGTCAGCCATAGCCCACTAGATTTGGCCTGCACCTCTGAGAAGTATATCCCAAACAGCAGAGGCCCCAAGACTGATCCCTGGGATAAACCGCTTGTTACGAGTCTACTACTTGAGGTGACTTCCCCTATTTTGGCTAGGTGGGTTCTATCAGTGAGCCAGTTTCTACCCATGTGATAACATATGGAGTGATACCTAGTTGAGAGAGTTTATCTATTATACCTGAATGGGGAATAGTATCGAACGCCTTGGACAGGTCAAGGCAGGCAGTGTGCACCATCTTCCCCTCATCTATGGCCTGTTACTAGTGATAGATGTCCACAGAAAGGTCATTGTGGGCATGCATGATGACAACAGTATCATACTGTGGAATTTGACCAGGTCAAGGCACTTGACAAAAATCCACACTGAGCACTGAGATATTCAATCAACACTGTCATATGTGGCCATAAACAGCTATATCACCAACTGGGTAGACCAGTATAACACATACATGGCATCTCACTATGTTAAAATGTGTGAAGTGATCTATATCTCAAGTCTAGTGATCAGGTCCATAAATGAGGGCTGTCTGCTAGGCCCTTTCCTGTCCATTATTTAAGAGACGGGCATCACAGATGACATGCACATCCTGGGTCCAAACAGCTGTCTAAAGGCCTACAGACTGTGGGCAATTATTGACTCCAACTGTGATATTAGTATAATACAGACAGTATCAACACATACCAAATATTGCTGCCACATCAATGACAAAATCTGCAATGACAAGAAAACATGGAGGGATTTGTTAAGTCAGGTACACAAACACACAACCCAAGTATAATGTAGCTATCACACCCTATAATCAGACCAATAGGTATGTGACCCATGTCCTGGGGTACATAAATGGAATGTCCATCAGCATGTGGTCACATTGCTGACTACTCCCTTGAATGCAAGACAAGTACTGGGTATGTGAAGGACATCCACATCAGAGGTCATAATAACTTCATAGTTCCGAGACTTCATCACACCAATAACTTGAGTACAATGCACCCTTCTTCATGTACCTCCCTACACGTCTTCCAATGATGTGTAACTGAAGTGTACCACCTTTATCACAGTGAGCTGAGAGACAGCTTATTGGCCATACCTAGGTATTCTTTTTTGTGGAATATACATGACTGTCTGATAGTGCGGAACACCAATCAAGTTGTTACACCAGATGCATGTGTACTACCCTGTTTTGCTGATGCACGTACGACATACATAGGTGTCTGACAACATTAATGGCATGCATATCACTTGTGACAATGTGGATAGTGCCATGTATATACATACATATATATATATATATATATATATATATATATATATATACACACACACACACACACACACACACATATATATATAAATATATATATTTATATATATTTATATATATATATATATATATATATATATATATATATATACACACATACATACATACACACACATATACGCCATGCACACCAGTCAACTAGCCTGTATTGCTCACACTGTCACATACAGGTATAGCAATGTTCCTCCTACCACCTCCAGTAGATGTTACAGTGCCAGAATAGTGTGCATGGATACCCTCATAGAGTGTGGATGTATTACAATATTTATTCAAGTGTGTGTATGCAGACTCTTCTGTTATTACTCTAAATCACATTATGTTATGTCAGAGGCATGGGATTACTGGTGGTATTATTCTGATATTGTCCATGGTTGTAGTTGGTTCTTTTAATGTTTTCCATGAGCCTTTACCTGTGCCTACCTTGCTGGAGACCTCTGCTTAGAGTACACTCATATTCAGGCATATCAGTTTGCATAGCTTCACAATATGCACCCTACCCCAATTGTATGTCAGATGCCTGATAAATGTCCTCTACATTATTCATGTAAGGATGCTTATCTCACACAGATATCCTCCACATTATTAAGTCACCTTTTGTGACAGTCATATAAACACATTTTCACTGTACAGTCCCTACTGAACCATATAGATATGCGATTGGTGTTGCTGCTACAACCATCTTTCATTGACATACCCTCATCTGCTGTACATTTGGTTGTTTCATATGCCCTCTTTCCCTGTGTTCATTCCTACAATTCATCTGCTTGTTTCTATTCAATACACACACTTCCCCTGAGTGTTCATTTTATATGGCAGTCCATGTCCTGTTACAGATCATTTACACAGCTTCAATACAGAATGCCAGGAATGGGATATCACAATACTCTCCACTCTAGATACGATGTCCTGTACAGTATTTGGACCATATACTTTGCATTCATACCTCTAAACTGTCCATACATTCCCAGGATGTCCAGATGTGTTTTTTATCCAATTTGTGGCTTTCTGCCATATCACTGGGATGATCTCAGCACTGATGTGACTCAATATTACATACATTTGAATTCATACCTCTCGAATGTCCTGATTTGTGCAGCTTGCCCAGTTTTTGTCTCATATTTTTGATCTTTTCCTCACAACATTTTGGGTTTCTGGCAAATCTCTGGTATGTCATTGCAGATTGAAGTCAGAAAATTATGACAGATATTTGAGTTTCAAACTTCATGGTCATTAGAAAATTCATGCTACTGTAAAAACCTGAATATGCATTATGCGGTGATGCACACTGCCACTCGCCACACACCACCATGCACACATGTAAACTCCATGAAGGCTTTGCGCATAGCCTACACAGAGTTTATTGAATCCCAGGGTAAGATTTTTCAGCCCTCCTTTGCAAAACTGGCCGAGGGTTTTCTTTCTCCTCATCCAACTTTGGCAAAACAGAATAAACAGTCTAAACAAAAATTCAGATAAACACATGTTTAAGAAAAAGTGGCAAGGGGTTCCAAAAAGAAGTCTCAAACCTCCCAAAATGAAATGTGATCCCCTCCCACTCTAGCCCCCCACTCTCTTTTCAGAAAGTCTAAATCTCCATTTTTCTCTTTGACAACAAATTGTTTCAAACAAATGGGTTCTGAAAACCATTCAACAGGGTGACACATGGCAGTGGGAGAAAATTCTTCATTTCTAGGGGGTCATTCCTCATCCTGCAGATCAGACCCTTTTGTTTCCTCCTGTTCTTCATCACATGCTGTCCCAAGCAGTGATAGAACCAGTTCCTCTTTCTCTGGTGGGAAAGGGGTTTTACACAAGGAAGTTCTTAGTGCAAAATATTTGGATACTAGTTCTGGATCTTTCTTTTCTAAACCTGTTTGTGATGGTGTCCAGATTCAAAATGTTATTACTGCTTTTTCCTCTTTCAAGTTTCCAGGTAACACTACATTTAAAAATATCCTTATCATCACATTCCTATTCATCCAGACTTCAGGAGTTTAAGGTTTTGTGTGTCTGGATCCATTATCAGTTATCTGCCTTACCTTTGAACTATCCACTGCACCAAGAGTGTTCACAAAGTATCTACCTTCAGTTATAGCTCATTGCAGGCTACCGTATCCAAATTTTTTCATATTTAGACAACTTGCTTACCTTTATAGAGTATTTTTCAAAAGGTCACGAGTCTCTCTTGGGTGTGAGATCTCTTGCACAAGCTCGGATTCCATGAAAAAATTCAAAAGTCTTTCTTGACTCCCCTCACACAGGACTGTGTTCCCAGGGTGTCAACTAACCACCTCAGCTTAAAGAGCTTTTCTTTCCCAGGAAAAAACAGATCCTTATTTAGATCTATTTCTAAGATTTTCCACTCAGACTATGGTCACTGTGAGAATACTTCAAGATTTTGGGTCTCATGGCATCTAGGATTCTCATGATACCCCTTACAAGACTCCACATGAGAAAGGTAAAGTGGCATCTGAAATCTCTTATGCCCCAGCATCAACTCTCTATCTTTTCAGATCCCAGTACTGGAGTTTGTCAGAAGAGAAATCACTTGGTGGAGAGAACAGTTATCCATAAATCAAGGTCTCCCTTTTTCCCTTCCCACTTCAAAGCAGTCAATTACCACAGATGCTTTGGAGATTGCTAGGGGAGCAGTTTCAGGAGAGATAAAAGTGCAGAGGCTGTGGAAAACCAAGGACAGCTGCAAGCACATACGACATCCTCATATTTTATGACTGTGTCTCTCTGTATGTAAGGCACTGTAATCACTGGGTGAATTTCAATGATCAATGCTACTTTTGTCATCTTTTCATGGACTACTATGTAAGTTTTTCTTGCAACTATTTTCTGATCTGTTGGTAATGGGTAATCTCATGCGATATAAAATTAATTCTCTATAATGCCTTGTGGCTCATATTTCCAATGCTTCCAAGCTACTTTAATATTGTGGTGTTTTCACAATCCTCAAAGCAACAGTCTTGCCACATAATTATGCCTTTCAGCATACAAGGCCTCTGTCATTACTGTATCACACCCAGCAACAAGACGTGTGACTGTTAACAGTTCTGTTTTACAGAACCTGCATTTTTCTGTTTCTCCCACATGTTCAATGGACTTTGTAAACCATGTATGTAGTCCACTATCCTGGGTAGCCAATATTAACTTTTCATCTTTCTGGTTTAAATTCACCTCTCATTAACCATTCCTGGATTAAATCCTGATTAAAATGAGGTTGTTCCAGGAGTTTTCTATAGTTGTCACCATATTTATGGGTTTTCCACATTTTTCCTTCTCATCTAATCCTTCTTACTTTTTTTTGTTCTGTTTTGTTTGGCATATTCAGTTGCTGTCTCATTTTTACCTACTTCTGGTTTGATTTCCATTTCTGCTTGACATCTGAATGCTTCTGCTAAACTATGCAAAAAGTCAACTTGGACTTTTTTTTCCTCATATTTAAAAATTTCACTATGTTTTTATCTGACAAGGTCAACAGATATGTATGCAGTCCCACAACTGCACACCTACACATATAAGCAATTTCAAGGAAGCCCATACTTCCTTCAGAGCGAGGGATACATAACCTTGGTATACATGGATTTTTATATATCATTTGGTAAGTCTGAAGCATTTCTCTTGCTTCTGTCTAACTGATCCAATACCTTTCAGGGCTAGTCAATCACAGCAAAACTGAAAATTAAAACAGGAACAGCAACTTGGTTTATAGCTTGGACTTTATTCCCAGATGCTGGCTGTTTTCAAAATTAGTTTTAGTCGTTTGAAGTATTCCCTACTGAGTTTTATTCACATTTGTTCATGTTTGATTGCCAATCCTTCATCGATTCTCAAATATTTATACATTCTTTCCTGCTCAAATTCCTTTATACCACATTCCTGTCCTGGACTGATATTTTCTTGGTAGTACAACTTTCCTGTTTTAAGTGTTACTTTCACACATCTATCAACTAGATGACATTCTTATATCATCTGAGAAAGCTTTGACCATTTGCAGTTGTGCTATCATCTTCTCATCTGATGAACTATACAGTTTTAAATCATCCACAAAAAGCAGATGAGAAGTCTTTATACTTTGTTGTATTTTGGAAGCCAAACTGTAACCATGACCTAATCTGTTAAATGGACAGCTTAATGGGTTAAGGGCAAGACAAGAGCAGCAGTGACAAAGAGTCACCCTGGAATATCTCCCTTTGAAGATTTATCCCAGGGAAAATAACTTGTCTTTTAACATGACTTAGCTGCAAAGTGGTTTGCCACTGTTTCATAGTCACTGTAATGTAACTGATCAATGCAAGATGTATCTTGTACATCTGTAAGAATTCCTTTATCTATGAATGTGGGATGCCGTCAAATGTTGTTTTGTAATCTATCCATGCCATACTTAGATTCTTCTACTTTTTTACAATTCTCCATCATAACATTACTTAACAAATGATCCCTTATGACTTTCTTTTGTTATCCTTTTGCTCTATTGCCATTATGGAGTTTTCTTCTAAATGACTATAAATTCTGTTGGCATCAATTCCAGTATACAGTGTATACATCTGCAGAAGGCATCTTATTGGTTTACAGTTTTTAGGATACCTTGCAGGTTCACTCTTAAGGAGGGGTATTGTTTTTCCTGTTGTTAACCAGGTTGGCATCTGTTGTGGATGCACATATAAGTAGTTCTTACTCAGGGTTAAATCTTCGTGTAAAGATGTTATCACTGTTAGAGCTGGCCACCGTTTCCTGCTCCTTCCCTTCCTGTGAAATACCTACTGAACTTTTGCACTGGTTTCCTTCTAAAGGCTGGTATAACCACAAAGATATTGCTGGGTAAAATGGAACTCAAAACTGAAATACAACCACCACCAAACACCTCCAGCGAACCAAGACAGCTGTAAGATGGTAAAAGACAGCAAAAAAAAAAAAAAAAAATTGACAATAACAAACTGTTTACTGAATGTAAACATACACAAAGGAACCAGTACCAAGTCCACTAATAAAAAAATCTTTTAAGTGATCTAAGCATTTTCGTTCTTGTCTAAAGACTTCATCAGAGATATTAAAACACTTAAATTGCAAGTCATTATATACAAGCCTATATCCAATAAAAATGCACCAACAAAAAAGAAAATAATTCAAACTTTTAAAGTAACGTGTAGCTAAAAACTGAAAACAAAAGCCTACATTTAATACATAAACACATTTGTATCAAAGTGTAACAATTAATAAGAAATATTATCCCCTCCTCAAGAAACTAACCATCTCTGATATATTTCCCTTCAAGAACAATACTATCACTGAAATGAGAACACAATTAAAGCTCCCTAAAAGCTATACAATCATTTTAAGGCAAATTTGAGACCTTAGCCAATACATCATAGACAATCCTAATGTAAATGCAAATGACATTCAAACCTGTAAAACCACATGGAACCTCCTATCCTCAAACAAAAAATGCTATCTAACTCCTACAACCGTATTCTATCAATCAAAATGCAAAAATCGATCCTTCAATCACAAACAAACAAATATCTCAAGCAATCCAGCTTACCTCCAAACTTATTCCCCCTTAAAAAACTTAAATATACACAGATCTTGATACTTCATATCTCACTCCAGTCATTACAAATAAAATATACACAACCACCTCTCCATTCTGTTCCTATTGTGATAATCATAGGCTGATCTACTCCACATCTTCTGGAGCTGCAAGTGCACTTACAAGCTATGGTGTTCACTTAGAGTCCAACTAGAAAAAATGGGCTATGAAAAGTCCACCTTATCTTAAAAACTAGCTCTCCTACATATCATCCCCACAGGCCTGACTAAACTACAAATACGAATATTAATAACACTAGTTTCTTTACTTAAATACTACATTACATTACACTGGAAGGATACAGCATCACTCACATGGGAGGGTTTCAAACAATTAGCTACCAAACACGGAGGGCTCATAAATATTTAACCTACACTGAGAAATCCCACACTCACTTGACAGAATTTTGGAAATCCCTTTTTGAACATATTCTAGCTTGAAGTTGGTATATATAATCAATTATGGAAATTTGGCATATATGTAAATAGTTCTTACTGTTTTGCATTTATGTTTTATTATTCAGCAATGTATTCTCTGGTCATATTGCTACCCGTCTATTAATACTGTTATGTTTTACTGTATCTGTTTTTACAAAAAAAAAAAAAGAATATAAAAAGATTTTATAGAAATATTGGCACATTGGTTAAGGTATTCACCTCACATATACAAGGTGTAGTGTTTGATTCCCAAATGAGGTACAAACACGCCAAGAGCCAAAAATATTAAATATTTTTAAATAGTTTTAAAATACTGATGATTAGTTTAACAAAGTGGATCTATATTTCAGAACACGTAAGAGAAAGCATTTCATTCAATCCTGGCTTAATAGTAGCATTCAGTCTTCAGTTACTAGAAAATGGAAATCAGAATCTAAACCTATACTATCTAAATCTATACTAGACGTATTGACTATAGTAATAGAGAAAACAACTGGAATTGAGATCTTTAGAAAACGGTAGGAGCAAACTACATAGCAAAAAATGGGAATTGTGGGAACAATACATACAGGGTAGGAATGAGGTTTAAATGAAGGCAGGACTTAAGTGAGCTATGTAAAGTTGGGTAGATTATAAGTGATCTATAATGTTTGCAACTGGGAGTGTGTCAATATGGTTTGTGATGTTAAATGCTTGCAACTAGGATAGGGTTGGTGTAGCTTGTTTTCAGTTATATAAATGTATGATTGCCTATGTCGATAATTCAATAAAGGTGTTTAAAAAATAGTAGCATTCAGTCTTATTTGCCATTTTAACTCTCTTTGTTCTAGTAACAATTCACCATTGCCTCCCCATTCTGAAATATAAACTCTATCAATCACAAAAAAATAAAAAAAAATTATTGAAACAAGAGCATTCAGGTGTGTGTTTACAAACGGAGTTGGTCAATTTGGATTCTTTGATTTCATAAACATGTTCATATATACATTCTTTTGACGTTTTAATCATTTACCTATATAGAACACAGGACATGCTATACATGTTGCAATGTAAACTATCATCTTAGTGTTGCAACCACAAGTCCCTGGACATGTTATGTTTTTTGTCAAAACCTTCAGCTATCACATATGGCCCATCATTGATGAATCTATAGTATTTACAACTGCCACACTTAGTCATCTTTAAAACTATGTGATGTTCATCCTGACTACTACTTTTTTCAAAAATATTTTTCAAACTGTCACCTTTTTTGTAGGGAATCTTAGGGTGTGCACCTAGAATTTGCTTGTAGTCCACTGTAAAAACCATGTTTAAGTATCAAAGAGTATAGCTTGAATTTTTGGTGCTTGATACTTATAAGCTACAGCCATTGCTCCATGTTTATCATGGGTACTACCCTCTTTTACAGTTTTGGTGTCAATAATATTCTCAAGGGGTGTTTTACTTTCTCAAAATAGGGGCAAATCTGTCAGCTCTCCCTATGATAATCTCATTCACTAAATAGGTGGGATAATATCTCTCCAGGAACATATTACTAAATTTAAGTAGTTCAGTCTGAAATGTAGAATCCTCTGAAACCAGTCTAGAAAGATGGACTATATGTCCTTTAATGATGTTCTTTTTCTGATTAAAAAGGTGACTACTGTCATAATGCAATAAAGAGTTAGAATACGTCTTCTTCCTGTAAATGTTAGATATGTATCTCTGATTAGCATAATCTTTTGAGATAGTAAAGTCTAAGCAATTAATAAAGTCCTTACGAACATCGATGGTAAACTTCAAAAATCGGTCGAGTTACTTAATTCTGTCAAAAACAAATCAAAGGTGGAAGGTTCACCAGTCCAGAAAATGAGAATATCATCAAGAAAACAATAGCGAGACACAGTCTTAAAATGTGGGGAAGTAAAAACACTCTTCATTTCTTAAGATACTGGGAAATATTAAGGTACAATCCAATACCTTAATTATGGGCGATTTGAACTACCCCACCATCAGCTGGGAAAACGACTCATGTACCAACTCATTCGCTCAACATTTTCTGGAATTCATAAATTCCAACGCCTTGGATCAGCTTGTCCACACCCCCATCAGGGGCAGCAATATCCTGGACCTGGTCATTACTAATATGGGTAACCGGTGTTCCATGCCAGATGTCAACTCCTCACTGGTCAGATCTGACCACAAGCTAATCACCCTAGACATCCATATCCCACCCCCACCACCATTAAGGAAACCACCATCAAAAAAGTACAGTTGTGTACACCTGCCATAAATGTAGATGTTCGAGTGTCTTCACTGTTGCAGTCATGACTGTAGGGTTCTCCCCTGCCGGCAGGCAGCCCTCGGTCGGCCAGAATCCCAAAGTCTGGGTCCAGCGTCGGCTGTTCAACCATGCTCCCTGATGTCAGAGCGCCAGGAGTATAAAGCTGACAGCCGACGCCATCTTCTCTAGTTTTTCTTGCCCCAGATGTCAGGAGTCCCAAAATGAAAAAGGTCCCATAACCTTTGCAAATACACCTCAGAAGAATGGTGAAAAAAGGAAATACACAAAAGTAAAAATAAGAGGGGACAGGAGGGAGGGAAACCCAGACTGCAACAGTGAAGACACTCGAACATCTACATTTATGGTAGGTGTACACAACTGTACTATGTTCATCGTGTTTCACTGTTGCAGTCATGACTGTAGGGTAGAATCCCAAAGCTGAAAGAAAGGGGGGTGGTCATGAAGAGGAAGGGGCAGCTAAAAGGCCCTGCAAGACTGCAGAGGCAAAGCCTGCCCTAGACTTAGAGTAGAGAGGTAGATTGTAGTGCTTAGAAAAAGTATGCACTGAACTCCAAGTTGCAGCCTCCAAAATGTCCTTGGTGGGAACTCCCCTAAGGAAGGCCGCAGAAGTTGCAGCAGCTCTGGTGGAATGAGTCCGTATACTCCCTGGGATTTGCTTTCCATGGTGAGAATAACAAAATCTGATTCCATGAGCAATCCATTTAGAAATGGTCCGTTTTGAAATGGCTTTACCTTGGGAGCTTGAAGCATAAGAAACAAACAATTGTTCTGATTTTCTGATGTCCTTGGTTCTGTTCAGGTAAAAACGTAGTTGTCTGTGTACATCCAAGGAATGTAAGATCCTTTCCCCTTTATTTTGAGGAGAGGGGAAAAAATGTTGGCAAGTGGATAGTTTGATTTAAAGCCACTTTGGAAACCACCTTAGGCATGAAAGTAGGATTTGTCCTCAGAGATACCCTGTCTTGATGAAAAATAATGTAAGGTTCCACAGCCATAAGAGCTTGTAACTCTGAAACTCTCCTGGCAGAGGTTAGGGCTAACAGGATAGCTGTCTTCCAAGATAAAAACTTGATGTCAGAAGAGGCAGCAGGCTCAAAAGGAGGCAAGGTTAGTTTTTCCAAAACATAGTTGAGATCCCAAGCAGGAATGGGAGGATATCTAGGAGGTCTTAAATTCTTAGCTCCTCTGAGAAACTGTCTCATGAGCTGGTGGGAAAAGATGGGAGGGTCCGTATTATAATGAGCAGAAATAGCAGAGGCATGTATCTTAATGGAAGAGAAAGAGAGACCCTTATGTAAGAGATCTGCCAGGTAAAGTAAACTTAAAGTAATGTTAGGAAGAAGAGGATCAGAATCCTGAGCCTGCATCCAGGAACAAAATCTTTTCCATTTTCCTGCATAAGATTTTCTAGTGCTAGGACGTCTGGCTTCTAAAATGACATCCATAAATTGCTTGGGTAGAGAAATCAAAGGCCCTGGAATAACCAGGCCGCCAGGCTGAGAGTTCTGACATGAGAGTGTAGAACCTGACCCTGATGTTGGGACAGAAGGTTCGGAGACTGAGGTAAAACCCAAGGGGGCTCCAGGCATAGGTTTTCTAGAGTTGGATACCAAAACTGCAGAGGCCAATTTGGAGCCAGCAAGATTATCATCCTGGGCTTGTCCTGTTTTATCTTCAATAAAACCCGTGGAAGAAGAGGAAGTGGCGGAAAGGCATAGCCCGAGAGGTTCCTCCAACTGAATGACAGGGCATCACCAAGCTTCTCTGTGGAAAGTCCTGGTACAAAAATTCGGTAGTTGATTGAGATGGGATGCAAAGAGGTCTATGTGAGGACATCCCCAGACTGCTGTTATCATCCTGAATATTTTGGTGTCCAGCATCCACTCGTGTGGATCTGAAAGGTTTCTGCTCAGACTGTCTGCCAGGAGGTTTTGTTTCCCTGGTAGAAACTGAGCTTGAAGATCCAGATTGCAAGCTAAAGCTGTGTTCCATAGATCCATGGCTAGTCTGCATAGGGGGTAGGAATGAGATCCCCCTTGCTTGTTTATGTACCACATAACTGTGGTGTTGTCTGTCCGTATTAGTAGTTGTCCTGGTTGTAAAAGATTCCTGAAGATCAATAAAGCTTTCTGAATGGCTAACATTTCCTTTAGGTTGATATGCAGGTGCTTTTGATCCTTTGTCCAAAGGTCCTGCAGACAATTTCCCTGAAAATGGGCTCCCCAAGCATAATCCGAGGCGTCCGTGGTTAGAATCTGAGTGGCAGGAGGCAGACGAAAGGGTTTCCCTTTGTTTAGTGCACAAGCCCTGGACCACCAAAGAAATTCCTTTTGAAGGCAAGGAAGGACGGAGATCAGTATGTCTAAAATGTGGCAATGCTGAGACCATACACTTTTTAGGTACCACTGTATTTTCCTCATGTGTAGTCTTGCATATGGTATGAGAAGGATGCAGGAGGCCATGTAACCCAAAGCCTGCAGGAATTTCCTTGCAGATAGTGGAGTTAAAGTTGCCAAGGTTTTGAAAGTTGAAGCCAGCTGTAATTGTTTTTCGGATGTCAGAAATGCCATCTGGGTTGTAGTGTTTAGTGCACCCAGAAAAGTTATCTGTTGTGATGGTGTCAAATTTGACTTTTTTATGTTTACAGAGAATCCCAGGAACTTGAGGAGATTCTGTACAAATTCTAGATGCTGGATTAAGACATCCTTGCTGTCTGCCTGAATTAGACAATCGTCCAGATGAGGGTAAATTTGAATTCCCTTGAGTCTGCAGTAAGCTACTACTGGAGCCAGGCATTTGGTGAAGACCCTGGGCGCAGTAGACAATCCAAAGGGCAGCGCAGAGAATTGAAAGTGCCTCGATCCGGCCTTGAACCTGAGGTATTTTCTGCGATCCTGCCTGATGGGAATGTTTTATTTTATTTTTTTTATTTTACATTTGTTAACCGGGCTAGTCCAACTGGATACATGTCCATTTTCAGTGGAGGCCCGAGGAGAAAAGCTCCGCTATCTACTACATGATAACAAAAGTAAATACAAAATACATAAGGCATTTACTGTACAAATACAGAAAAACTCTGCTATCTACTACATGATAACAAAAGTAATTACAAAATATGTAAGGCATTTACTGTATAAATAGTCAATAGAATGTGTAGATATGCCTCCTTTAAATCCAAAGTTACCATCCAAGCATCTTTGGACAGCATTGGAAGTAGCTGCTGTAGAGTACGCATCTTGAATTTTGGAATCTCTAGAAAGGTGTTCAAGACCGACAGATCCAGAATGGGTCTCCATGAGTTTTGCTTCCTTGGGACTAGAAAGAGCCTTGAGTAAAAACCTTTTCTCATCTCTGAAAGAGGAACTAGTTCTATGGCATTCATAGCCAAAAGAGCTTCCACCTGGTTTAAGGCCTCCGTCCATTGATGTTTTGGAAGGTCTGGCCATCCGCTTGGCCTTGGCAAGGTATGAAAATGGAATTTGTAACCTCTTAAAATCACATCCAACACCCATTTGTCTTGGGTTATTTGAGTCCAATTTTGATAAAAAAGAGAGAGTTTTCCTCCGAGAGGGGCTTCCAGGTAAGACGTTCCTGTAGCCCAACAGAGGGAGTCATTGAGTTTGTTTCCTTTGAGATTGTGACCTGTCCTCTCCTCCCCTAGGGGTGGAAGCAGTCCACTGTCTTGGTCTATAAGCAGCTTGTGTTTGAGGCCTCCCTCTGGAGCATCTATATCTACCCCTCTGAGGCCTGTCTGAAGAGGGAAAGGACCAATTTTTTGAAGGCCAATTCCTGCTAAATCTAGGTGGCTGTACTTGTAAGAAATCTTTAACTGTTTGCATGGATTTTGCCTTATCCTCCATCTTTTTAATCACCTCTTCAGCTTTAGATCCAAACAAAACATTATGCTGAACAGGAGCATCCAATAATTTAGCCTTTACTTGTTCAGGTAAATTTTGTTCCTTTAGCCATGCATGTCTTCTAATGACTGTGCCCGAGGCCGCAGCCCTACAAGAAGCCTCCAAGGCATCAAATCCACAGTGTAAACCATGCTTCCCAACCTGTTCAGTGGCATGCAATAAGTCATGTAATTCCTTATCATCTGCACAGGCAGAAATGGAAGTAAATTTTTGTTTCAAGACAGACAAAAGAAATTGCTGGTATTTAAGCATATGAAACTGACAGTTTAAAGTCCTAATGGACAAAGTAGCAGAAGTGTACACCTTTTTGCCCCATCTTTCTAAGGATCGAGAATCCTTTTCAGTAGGAATGGGATTTTTGGCAGAAGCGGCCTTAACTCCCTTAGGACCCTGAGAAATGGTTTCAGGGTCAGCCGTAGGGTTCTTGTATAAAAACTGATGGGAATCAGGAACCCTGTAATATCTATCAGGCTTAACAGGAGCAGGAGGAAAAGAGTCAGGGGTTAAGTTAGCTTCCGAAAAGGCATCATCCACAATATCCAAAACAGGAGGAATAGCCAGGGGCCTATGTTGGGGAAGAAGAAGAAAATCCCTCAGTCTTTTCTTGGATTCCGAATACTCCTGTCCCTCCCAGTGGAAATGTTCCCTCATTTCATGCAAAGTTTCCCAAAAGAGAAATCCTCAGGAGGAGAAGCTGAAGGAATGGATTCTTCAGCATCAGAATCCTCATAAGGAGGGAAAGAATATTCCTGATCAGAAGAAGAAACTGAGGAAACAGAAGCCTGATCAGAGGAATCATAATAAACATCCTGCCTTGGCCTTTTGTCTGGAGGGGGACGTGAACCCCTAATCATAGTAAGTAAATCCTCCGCCATCTTGAGTAACTGTTTCTGTGACTTGGGAGCCGGTTCAGAAGAGGCCTGTGTTGAAGTCTTTGATTTAGAAGGAGTCTTTGCCTTTGTCTTTGGCTTTGCCTTTACTAGAAGCTGAGTAGGCCTGAAAACCCCTTCGGAAGCCGGTACCTGCACAGCGGCTCCGGACCCATCCGAAGGAGCATTGTCCGAAGGTCCTGCAACAGAAATATTTAAAGGCCTGGTTGGCTCCTCATGAGAGTCCGTTTCGGCCGTCGGTTCTAAAATGGCCGACGACAGGGGCTGCAAAGGCGCCTCACTGATGACGGCCGAACCTGAAGCTGGCTCCGCATGTGCGCTATCATCAAATTTGGACCTCGGAGGCCTGTCTTTATCCTTGCGACGTTTGTGAACTCTGGTAGCCGGAACCGTATCCGACGACATTTTGTAGTTAAAGCGCCTACCGAAGTAATGAAAAGCAAAATCGTACCTTCGCTTAATTGTACGTTGATTGAAATTAGCACACAACCGACAACTAGCTACGTCGTGGTCAGGGCCTAAGCAAGGAATACAGTAAGAATGAAAATCCTTATGAGGTATTTGCTTCCCACATGAAATACAATTATTAACTTTTTCTGACATCGGAGTGGAGCAAGAAAAAAGTTTCCCCAACGGGGTACTTAGCTTTGAGTGGAGAAGAAAGTCTTTGGACTGAAGTATATAGAAAAATTCGTCAGGAGTCAACCAACCGGCACTTGCGAACTGCTGTCACCGCACGGCAAGAAAGACTGGAAAAGATGGCGTCGGCTGTCAGCTTTATACTCCTGGTGCTCTGACGTCAGGGAGCATGGTTGAACAGCCGACGCCGGACCCAGACTTTGGGATTCTGGCCGACCGAGGGCTGCCTGCCGGCAGGGGAGAACCCTACAGTCATGACTGCAACAGTGAAACACGATGAACATCTACTCCAAAGCCAACTTCCTGCTTAAGACAGAAGTGGCAAACTTCACGACACCCATGCAGATGGAAAAAAAGAGGTATGACTGCTGAATCTTACACAAATGCACTGTATAAGCAAATACACAAGTGCATGGATCGTGCCATCCCCAACAGAACCAATACGCTATCCATCAAAAAAGGAAGCCAATCTGGTGATCCCCTGCCATAAACAAACTCTACAACAGAAGGAAGAAGCTGTTGCAAAAAAGAGTAAAATTCCAAGATTGGAGGAACTCCCTGGTCAGCCTCAGCAAGAAGTTGAGATCCCTCATAAAATCCTCCAAAGCCAGTTATGAAAATAAAATTGCCACTGATTCCAAAGATAATCACAAAGCATTCTACAGCTATGTCAAGAATCTCAATGGCAATACTCAGATCTGCTCTGATTTACAGTACAATGGCACTAAATATACAGAACCAACCGATATTGCCAACATCCTGGCAGATAGGTTCAGTGCTAACTTTACCCCCCCTCACACTCCAAAGGGCCCATCTTAATACCAGAAGAATGCAAAGCCCCTGCAATCATGGATGAACAAGTAAAGATCGCACTCTCCAAAGCGAAGAACACAGCAGCCATGGGAACAGACAACATCCCAGGCTGCATACTACACGAACTACAGAACGAACTGGCACCCCACCTAAGTACCATGTTCAGTCATAGCCTCACCTCAGGCTATGTGCCTACTGAATGGGTCACAGCGATGGTTATCCCACTCCACAAAGAGAGTGCCACCACAGAACCCAGAAACTACTGCCCCATTAGCCTGATGAGCCTGGTCTGCAAGGCCACGGAACGTATCATCTTGGAGCTTATAAACAAAGAAATAGATAACCACCAAACCATGGGCCCCACTCAGTTTGGGTTTGTAAAAGGTAGATCATGTCTACTAAACCTAACTGACTTCTTTGCAGCAGTCACTAGAGCCGTAGACAAGGGCAAGGTAATGCACACAGCCTATCTTGACCTCGCCAAGGCTTTTGATACCATCCCCCACTCTGGAATTATAGATAAACTCACTAAACTGGGCATAAATTCCCATGTCATAAGATGGGTGGCCAATTGGCTCACTGATAGAACCCACACAGTAAAAGTATCCGACTCCAAGTCCGACTTCAGACCAGTGATGAATGAAGTACCACAGGGTTCAGTCCTGGGTCCTCTCCTGTTCGGCATCTTCTTCTCTGAAGTGCACGCCAACACAGAAGGTCTTTGGCTAACAAAGTTCGCAGATGACTGCAAACTGGGAGCCATAATAGAATCACCTAATGATTTAGACATTCTACAAAAGGGCCTCACAGAGACAGATGCTTGGTGTCAAAGTCGTGGCCTCAAGCTCAATGCCAAGAAGTGCACCATCATCCCCTTTGGGAAAAACTCAGTACCCATGAACTATCACATAGGCGGTAGCTCACTAAACACTGAAAGTGTGATAAGAGTCCTCGGGACATGGGTGGACAGTAGTCTCTCCTTTGATAACCACATCGCCACAGTAGTCAGGAAATCCTTCTATGTGGCATACCTCATCACAAAAGGGTTCTCCTCTAGAAAAAAGGAGGCCATTGTTCCTCTCTACTCATCCCTCATCAGACCCATTATAGAGTACAATGCCCCGTTTGGCATGTATCTCACATGACACCTACAACAATTGGAAAGGCCACAGAAATACCTCACTAAGAGGATTACTGGCCTCAAACAGATGCCATACGTAGACCATCTCAAAAAACTCCATCGCATATCACCTACTCAGAGGCTTTCTCTGCCTAACATATAAAGCTATGTCAAACCCAGAGCTGTTGAACATGCTAAACTTAAAGAAATCCCAATTTCCCTGAACCACACGCTCCAGGGACCTAAACCTTGTCACCACAATAAATAGAACATGCTGGAGGGATAGATTCCTGTCCCAGAGACTTCCCATACTCTGGAACAAACTACCCATTCATGTCAAGCAAAGCTCCTCATTGGGCCTCTAAGAAAAATCTCGACACTGGATGGGAAATAGAAAATTCACACCGGGGATCACTTCTGCAGCACTGCTTGACAGGGGCACAGGAAAATAATTTTCCTGGGTGGCGAAAGCCAGGGAACCTTTTTGACTAGGCTTATAAAGGCCCCAGGGCCGATAGCCTAGTACCTGTCTATGAACCTCTGAACCTATGAACAACTGTGTTCTCAATCAGCTAAGACTAAATTACTGTACTCTACCTCCCAATGCCACTCTTGTCAGCTGGTGGTAGTACTCACCATCAAAGTACACAAAGTTATTTTTCAATTCCATCTCCAAAAAGTCACATATAATATTTTTTTTCCATGGGAGTTCTGGATTTGTCCTTTACTAGTATACTTTGAAAATGTACGATACCAGTGTCATGTGGAATGATTAAAAATAAATTAACAGGGTTACATTGTCGACTGCTTAGGCTGTCGAACGCCTAAATGTCGACAGCTTAAAATCTCGAACGGCACTTTCCACACAGGGAAAGAAAGCCATTGGCCAAAGTAAAAAACTATTTTTAAACAAAAATCAAGTGGGGTTCTTTGCCCCCCCCCAACCCCCCGATGCCACCTCCCCAACTAAATATACCATCTCTCGCTCTACATTGTACACAGGGCAAAATCCCCGTAATGGCCAAATGACTTGTTTCCCTGTGTGGAAACTGCCGTTTGCAATTTTAAGTTGTTAAGGTGTCGACGTTTAGGCATTCGACAAACTAAGCGAGTGACAATTTAATACAGACCCTAATAACATCTATAACACTGAACACCAAATTTTCATCAAAAGGTGTAGCACTAAGTAGTTGTAACAAATACCAGGAGTCTCGAATGATGTGCGTTTCTTTGTCTACAAGAGCTTTACAGCAAAAATTCAAAAACACAGCTCGTGGTTCCATTTTGGATTTGCTTGCAGAAACAATCAGTCTAAATGGGGAATTGTTAATATTTTTGTGGATCTTGGGTTTTCCAAATATAGCAGGAATCACCGTTTTTTCCAATTTAACAAATTGAAACACTTCATTAGTCATGAACCCTTGGGACAACAAATCCTGCAAATAAAGGCCTATTTTTTGCATAAGCCATGTTTATTTCATTTCTTGACACTTGAATGTAAGTAGTAGTGTCATTGAGTGAATCCAGCATCTTACCTGAATACATAAAGTAGTCCATGATCAAAGCCCCCTTCCCTTGTCGGGTTTTATGACACTTAGTCCCTGTTGCCCTTAATGCGATATAATAGTTCTCTCTCAGCTTTAGATAAACTGTCAACAGGTCTTTTACCTTGTTTCAATAACAATCTAAAGTTCCTTTCACATAATTTTTTGAAAACAGTAATCAAAGGACAACTGGGTGGCGTGAAAGTACCTTTTTAAAGAAACCTTGAAAGGGGTGGCATGGAATTATCAAAAAACATTGTAACTGTCTAATGTAAAATCTGAACTGAATAAGCGGTTGAACAATGTCCTGTTTAAAAGAAGGAATAAATTTAAATAAAGACACATGCTCGATTTGAAGTGGCAAATGACTGTACTTAAATACTTTAAAATCATCCTTTACTAAAAATTTAAAAAGTATGTCATATGTGGCAAGAGAAAAATCAGAAAACATCCAATTCAGTTCCTTTACTTGTTCCTCCCCTTCCTTGTTCTTTTCAACGGTTTGGGGGTGCTGTTCTGCTGCATCACTGGGGAAGGACTCTCTTGTCCATGTCTCAAGGATTGTCTCTGGTCATTGAACAAAAAAACAAAATCACTCTGTATATTATCAAAAATTCCTACCACATGCGTAGTGAAGAAACTATAAACTGATTCATGTCTATTGCCTTGTCCTATATCATTATAGGACTTAAGAACTTTGTTAACAGTGTATTCCTTGGGTTTGGGGTATGCACTCTTCTCATCATACTCCTG
This sequence comes from Protopterus annectens, assembly GCF_019279795.1. NCBI lineage: Eukaryota > Metazoa > Chordata > Ceratodontiformes > Protopteridae > Protopterus > Protopterus annectens. Next base: position 866,878,216 of record NC_056737.1, on the reverse strand, counting down.
CTTGTCCTCAAGGAGTTTTTCTGCTTTCTAATCTTATTTTTTTTCACCAAATTGTCCACCCTATTTAACTCTTTAAAATATTCTTGTTTATGTCTTGAAAGCTGCATCTGTATCAGTACTACTGTTAAGCTGCAAGACTTCTGATTCCCGGAATTGCATTTTACTGTCATGGTCAGAAATCAGCAGTTTCATTAATTCAATGCCAGTATGGTTAAATATTGTCATTTGATAAGCTCATGATAAAATGGGGAGTTAACTTTAAGGCCAATAGGGTATTTCCAGCAACAAAATCCTCTGGGGCCTCTTTTGCACTTAATACACTCAGTTAAATAAATATTGTCAATCTGTAAGTTCCTATATTTAATCAAATTCTGCTTGAATAACTTAATTTGAAAAAGAACAGTACCTTTAGTTAAGGTCTTACAAATTGTAAAATCAGGATTTGTAAACAATGTTTTCAAGTCAAAAGTATTACTTTTTTCATTAGGTACTGCATGAATAGAAAGGTCTTGTACAGAACAGCCTGGTTGTCCATTCACTGCAGAATCCAAGAATACATTTTCGCCACCACAACAGAGTGATGTGTGTGTATATGGTATGTCTAGACATGCCCACCCATGCTACTGCAGGGACTGCCTATGTTCCCTCATGTAATCACATATATAGTGGATATAAAAAGTGTACACACCCCTGTTAAAATGCCAGCTTTTTGTGATATACAAAAATGAGACCACGATAAATAATTTCAAAACTTTTCCCACCTTTAATGTGACCTATAATCTGTACAATTCAATTGAAAAACAAACAAATCTGTTAGGGGAAAAATATAAAAAATAAAAAAAAAACGTACAATAAGCTGATTGCATAAGTGTGCACACCCTTAAACTAATACTTTATTGAAGCACCTTTTGATTTAATTACAGCATTCAGTCTTCTTGGGTACACACCTGCCATCAATTAAAGAGACTCTGATTAATCCCAATTAAAGTTCAGCTATCCTAGTAGGATTTTCCTGACATTTACGCAATTACCTGCTATAGCAAAAGCCATGCTTCGCAGAGAGCTTACAAAGCATCATCTCATTGTTGAAAGGCATCAGTCAGGAGAAGGGTACAAAAAATGTTCACATCATTGGATATAACATGGAACACAATGAAGACAGTCATCAAAAAGTGGAGAAAATATGGGACAACAGTGACGTTGAAAAGAACTGGACGTCCTTCCAAAATTGATGAAAAGACAAGACGAGAACTGGTCAGGGAGGCTGCCAAGAGACCGACAGCAACACTGAAGGAGCTGCAGGAATTTCTGGCAAGTACTGGTTGTGTACTACATCTGACAACAATCTCCCGTATTCTCCATATGTCTAGACTATGGGGTAGGGTTGCAAGACGGAAGCCTATTCTTACACAGAAAAACATCCAAGCCTGGCTAAAATTTGTGAAACAATACATCAAGTCTCCCAAAAGCATGTGGGAAAATCTGTTATGGTCTGATGAAACCAAGGTTGAACTTTCTGGCCACAATTCCAAAAGGTACGTTTGGCGCAAAAACAACACATCACCAAAAGAATACCATCCCCACGGTGAAGCATGGTGGTGGCAGTATCCTGCTTTGGGGTTGCTTTTCTTCAGCTGAAACCGGGGCTTTAGTCAAGGTGAAGGGAATTATGAACAGTCACAAATACCAGTCACTTTTGGCCCAAAACCTTCAGGCGTCTGCTAGAAAGCTGAAGATGAAGAGGAATTTTTCATTTCAACACGTCAATGACCCCAAGCATACATCCAAATCAACAAAAGAATGGTTTCACCAGAAGAAAATTAAAGTTTTGGAATGGCCCAGCCCTAAATCCAATAAAAAAATCTGTAGGGTGACCTGAAGAGGACTGTGCACAAGAGGTGCTCTCACAATCTGACAGATTTGGGCCGCTTTTGCAAGGAAGAGTGGGTAAATATTGCCAAGTCAAGATGGGCCATGCTGATAGACTCCTACCCAAGACGACTGAATGCTGTAACTAAATCAAAAGGTGCTTCAACAAAGTATTAGTTTAAGGGTGTGCACACTTATGCAACCAGCTTATTGTACGTTTTTTATTTTTTTACATTTTTCCCCTAACAGATGTGTTTGTTTTTCAACTGAATTTTACAGGTTATAGGTCACATTAAAGTTGGGAAAAGTTTTGAAATGATTTATTGTGGTTTCATTTTTACATCACAAAAACCTGGCATTTTAACAGGGGTGTGTACACGTTTTATATCCACTGTACACTACAAAGAGAGTTACCACTACTGGCTTGGGCAGCCACACTGTACAAGCTTCCCGAACAACTGCTACTTTCAGTGTTGCCAGCAGCCTTCATCACTCTACATTGGACCTACAGATACAGTTGGCCAGAAGCTACCACCCTACCTCCCAGAGGAGATGACTCCTATCCTCCTCTGTCAGTTTGCCAGATGGATCTAGTTCAAATGACCAACTTTTTAAAACTTTGAAATTCATATGGTCAAGATCATATAAAATAGAAGTTATGTTCTTACCATAACGTTCCATGTTAGTTGTCTTCTTCTCGCCTTCTTCTTGCTGGATGGGTTCGGAGCCGACCTCGGCTCTGACTCAGCCACTCTAAAAGCTCGAGAGTTGGTTCCACCGGCTCGAGGCTCCCCTTATATCCCACAATGCTAGGCGAGAGTTACCTCAGATCTCATTTGTAAGCTAACCCCAGCTTATAATAGTAACAGAATAACTCTAAACAGAGTCCACCTCTAACAACAGGAAGAAAGAAGGGTGACCTACATCCTGATCCAGGAAATATGCACAACAGCATATGCCTAAGAAAGAGGTGGTAGAAAGAGAGGTCACAATCACAACTCCTCTAGGTCTGTCCAGGCCAGGGGAAGGAGGGTGGGGCCAAGAAGAAGGCGAGAAGAAGACAACTAACATGGAGCGTTATGGTAAGAACATAACTTCTATATGTTAAGTTGTCTATCTCGCCTTCATTCTTGCTGGATGGGACCGTCCCTAGCACCTTGTCCCGGGTGGCCTAACGGAACAGACTCCTGAGAACAGTGGAACCAAAGTTAGCTCTATGCCTAGAAGCTAAGTCCAACTTATAATGAGAAATGAAAGTGTGAGGAGTAGCCCAAGTAGCCGCTGCACAAATGGTGTCAATAGGCAGTCTGTCTTGGAAGGCTAAAGAAGTAGCCAAAGCTCTGGTGGAATGGGCCTTAGGTTTATTAGGCAGTTTTGGTGTCTAATTTCATATACAAGGGAAATCAAAGATGTTAGCCATCTGGATAATGATACCTTTGAAACTGAAAGTCCCTTTCTGCTTTCGCATAGGAGACAAACAGCTGATCAGATTTTCTGAATTGTTTTGTTCTATCCAAGTAGTACCTCAATTGACGATGAACATCCAGGCAGTGTAATTTTTGTTCAGACCTATTGGAATATTCTGGAAAAAAGACACGGAGGTCAATACTTTGATTTAGATTTGCCGTCGAGACCACCTTAGGCAAAAAGGACGGGTTAGTTCGTAAGGATACTCTGTCCTTATGAAACAATAGATAAGGAGGTCGACAGCTGAGTGCTTGAAGCTCTGAAACTCTTCTAGCTGAAGTAATAGCTACCAGAAAAAGAGTCTTCCATGATAGCAATTTTAAAGAACAGGAGACTGCAGGTTCGAAAGGGGGAAGAATCAAAGAAGTAAGAACTAAATTTAGGTCCCAAGGAGAAGGAGGATTTCTTATAGGAGGTCTGAGAAGAAAAACTCCTTTCAAAAAGGCTTTGCAAAGCTTGTGGGACATTAAGGCAGATTCAGAAATACCCACATGAAAGTTAGAAATAGCTGCCAATTGAACTTTAAGAGTAGAGGAGATGAACCTGCATGGAAGAGTTCAGCTAGAAATTCAAGGACTAATTGGATGGAAGCAGTGAAAGGATCTATGTCCTTTCCTTGAGCCCAATATGTGAAGCGTTTCCACTTACTCAAATAAATCTTCCGAGTGGAAGATTTATGGGAAGCTATCAAAATATCTCGAACGGAGTGAGATAATTGAGGAAGCCTGGCTAAGGTTGGAACTGGAGGAACCAAGCAGTGAGGTTCAGAGAGGGGAGGGAGCGATGAAACTGACCCGACTGATGGATCAAAAGATCTGGAACTAGGTCCGGATTCCACGGTCGCTCCAATAGAAATCGATGTAGAAAGGGGAACCACACCTGTCGAGGCCAGTAAGGAGCAATGAGGATATGAGGCCTTCTGAGCGATAGCTTTCTGTATCACTTGAGAGATTAGTGGGAAGGGAGGAAATGCATACAGAAGTCCCCGGGGCCAAACTTGGACTAGAGCATCTCTGCTGGGTTGGCCTGGTAAAGGGAATAGAGTGAAATATTCTCTGCACTTGCTGTTTTGGGGAGTAGCAAAAAGATCGCAGCAAGGCTGACCCCACTTGAGGAAAATTTCTCTCACAACAGAGTCTTTCAGAGACCACTCGTGAGGCATGAGGATAGCTCTGCTCAACTTGTCCGCAATTTGATTGGACTTCCGGGATGTGCGTTGCTATCAGAAACCGCTGAGAAGAAATCGCCCATTGCCACAATCTGAGTGCTTCTCGACACAGGGGTATGACCTGGTTCCGCCTTGTTTGTTGATGTACCACACTACAGACATATTGTCTGTCTGGATTGCAATCGTTCCCAAGGGAAGAGAGTCTTGAAGGGCTTGCAACGCTAAAAGCACTGCTCTCATCTCCAGAACATTTATGTGCAAGTGGCATTCGTTTGGTTGCCATGTGCCCTGGACCGTCCTGCCCTGATAATGCCCCCACCCGATCAGGGAGGCATCCGTTGTCAGAGTAGCAACCGGAGGGGGTGGAACAAAGGGTCTTCCCAACAAGAGCTGAGGGGCAGACATCCACCACATGAGATGATTTTTGCGCCTGCGTGATCATAATGGTGTGAGACATTGGAAGTTGCTGGTATGACCATTGAGTAAAGAGCATCCATTGAAGGATCCGCATGTGGAATCTGGCTAATGGAAGCAGAGGTATAGCCGCTGCCATAATTCCCAACACTTTCAGAACTAACCTGGCTTTGATTCTGTTGTTGTTGAAAAGGAGTGAGACCAGTTTGTGAATGTCTGTTATTCTCTGATGTATTAGTCTCGCAGACATGTCTACTGTGTCTAGATTTGCGCCTATGAAAGTAATAGCGACAAGGCGACAAAACAGACTTTTCGCAATTTATTGAAATGCCTAACTTTTGACAAATGCGAAAAGTGTAATCCCTGGCCATCAGAAGGAGATGCTTGGTGGGAGCTGTGAGGAGCCAGTCGTCCAAATATGGAAACACCTGGAATCCTTGTCGTCTCAGGTGAGAAGCTACCACTGCCATCCATTTGGTAAACACCCGGCGAGCAGTGGTGAGACCAAAGGGCAGGGCCCTGAACTGAAAATGACTGGTTCCCACCCTGAAGCGGAGGAATCTTCTGGAGCGTCTGTTCATTTTTATGTGATAGTACGCATCCTGAAGGTCTATAGAGCACATCCAGTTTCCTTTGCCCAATATGGGAAGGATGCATTGCAGCGTGACCATCCGAAATCTTGTTTTCTTGACTGATCTGTTCAAGATACTGAGATCCAAAATTGGTCTCCAGTCCCCTGTTTTCTTTGGAACTAAAAAGAACCTTGAGTAGATTCCAGATCCTTGCTGGTCTGCTGGAACTGGCTGAATTGCTCTTTTTGCAAGCAGTTTTGAAATCTCCAAAACCGCTAGATCCCTTTGAGCGGGTGGAACATCTGGAAGGGATTTTTTTGATTGGTTTGGAATGCGAAGAAAGGGGATAGAATAGCCTTCGGAAATGATGGACTGTACCCATTTGTCTTGAGTCAGGGATAGCCAGGCTTCTGGGTACAGTGACAATCTTCCCCCGACTGCCTCCGAAGGTGGGCAGTCGGGCAACACCTCAGGGATGCTGAAAGGGCTTGTCAGAGAAGGCTTCCCGATTGCCCTGGTTCTGCGGATCCCTGCCCCTAGGCGGCGTCTACCATTGTTATTCCGCCTCTGCCTCTGGCGGGAAGCGACTCTGTCGTCAGGCGAAGTCCCTTGAGATTGTTTACGGAACCACATCTTTCCACCTTTCTGGCCTTTGGGGTAAGGCCTAGAAGGAGTAGAAAAACGGACTCCGACGGCAGAAAGGGTCTTGCCATCAGTTTCGCACCTAGTCAAGGTTTCTTTCACTTGAGGACCAAAGAGATGATCCATCAAGCGGGAGTTAGTGAAAGAGCGTCTTGAAGGGGTCCGCAAAATTGCATAGCCGCATCCAGGCATGCCTACGTGAGGCCACACCTGTCCCTGCGGCTCTACTCGCTCCATCAGCCGCGTAAGAAAGAAGGCGCATGGAGGAGTTGGTTATGGAGTTAAGGGTAGCCAGCTGCGTGTTCATCTTATCTTGAAAACCCGCAGCTGTAGGGTCCTTTAACATTTCACTCGCTTCCTTGATCAAGTCCCTTTGTAGGCGAGTAAAATGGCATAGGTAGTTTATCGAACGCATGGTAAATGTCGCTGACGAGAACATCCGCTTCCGTACCTGTCCATGGACCTAGATTCCTTGTTAGGTGGATGGACAGGTACTGAAGGATCAGCTAGCTCCTTCTTAGTGGCAGCAGCTACCACCATAGCATCCACAGAGACTCCTTTTGTCAAGAACTGTTTGTCTGCTGGTGCCGTTATGAACTTGGAGGGTCTCCTGGGAGTGGGGTCCACTGAATCAGGAGCCGTCCATGCCTTCTTAGCAACCACCTGCATGAGGGGGTCAAGGGGGACACCCAGGAGGTGGAAGGGCGAGAGCCAAACGCCTCAAGATACACAGATTCATCCTCCGAAGGGTTGAGGGCTGGCCAATTTCCCTCTGCTTCAGGATCTCTAGAATGTCTGCAAATGAGACATCTTCAGAAGGGGAACGGGGAACCCTCAGAATCATCTAAATCTGTGTCAGGCGTGATGGACTCAGGTGAGTCAATGTGTTTCCTCTTACACTTCCTCTTCCGAGGGGCCTCTTCTGCCAAATCAGGAGAGGCCTCGGAAGAGGATGAAATCCCCACAGGGGGTTCCTGAGGAGCTGGCTCTCTGCGGTCCGGGATGAGGGAGTGAGTCGACTTGACCTGAGGCACCGTAGAGGGAGGGGCGGACGGAGCCGACTGTGGAGTAGAGCCAGGCTCTAACACACTCGGCATGACCTCGAATGCACCCCTGTCAGGCAAAGCCAGAGGTCCCCGCTCCGAGAAGCTAAGAACCTCCCTCGGCAGTGGGGGCCGATGTCGGAGCCGAACTCACCAGCGCCGAAGCACCGAGAGGGAGAGGGGGGTCGGACAAGGGTCCGATGCCACTCACCCCCTCGGAGCCGGCGAGGGAAGTCCGGCGCCGAGATTCTTCCAAGGAAGAAATCGGAGCCGACGACGGAGCCGAAGACAATTGTATCGGCTCCGGCGCTATCACAGTCTCGGTTCCGATGCGACCCGGCTCCGAGCTCAAGAGAGTCGAAGGAGGAATATATTGATGGACCGGGGCAGGCATCGACTGATGAGTCGGGCTCTGAAGCATCTGGGCCAGTGCCTCGGACTTAAGAAGTCGACTCACTACCCTCTGAAGGTCATGATCCGACAGCCTCGATGACCTAGAGGAGTGAGATCTTTGGCTCCGTTCAGACAGCAGGGGAGATCCTGGAGCCGAATGAACGGAGCCAAGGGATGGTGACCTGGACCTCTTCCTAGTTGTCGGCTCCGCAGGTCTGGGCGGGGCCGGCACGGGGAATTTTAATACCTCGGGTCCAGCCGAGCCGAGGAACCACAGAAACTGTGGACTGAGACTCATCGGCTCCAGCCGGAGCCGATGTAGACAGAGGTTTAGAAACCTTAGGTCTCGGCTCAGTTGTCGGAGCCGAAGACCTAGATGCCTTAGAGGGCTTCCCTGTAGATACAGAAAGGGAATCCTCTGGCTTGAGTAAGCCCCTTAAAATTAACTTATTTTTTCTTTCCTGCAGGACCCTGGGGCTGAAGCCATGGCACACAGCACAGGAGTCCTGCAGGTGCAAAGGTCCCAGACAGTAGACACAAGAAGTGTGAGCGTCTGTCAGAGACATTTTCTGACAGCACGCATCACACTTCTTGAATCCGGAGACCTTTGCTTCTTTAGACATCTCAAAAGGTGTAATCACACACACACAGTCACAAACACACTAATTACACCCTGTCTAGTTTAAATTATAATAAACCACTAACTAGGTTTTTTAAATAAGAAAAATAACACACACACTCCACTAGGGAAAGAAAAAAAGGCCTGTAGGCCCAAGGGAAGAACATAAAGTTCTTGAGGGAAAAAAACAGGAATTTTTAAGAAAGGGGATAAGAATTCCTCTAAACTAAGGGAAATAAGTAAAAATATTAAAATTAAAGGGGTTTTAATAGACTAACTTCACAAGAAAAGTCACTTACCAAGAACCGGTAGAAAACCAACACCTCGATAGCTGTAGCGGCAAACGAGATCTGAGGTAACTCTCGCCTAGCATTGTGGGATATAAGGGGAGTCTCGAGCCGGTGGAACCAACTCTCGAGCTTTTAGAGTGGCCGAGTCGGAGCCGAGGTCGGCTCCGAACCCATCCAGCAAGAATGAAGGCGAGATAGACAACTTAACATTCAATGTTTTAAAAAGTTGAAAAACAAGTAAACAGTGAAAACAGAGTGTTTTTGGAAGTGGGCAAGCCCATCTATATCCTCCACACCCCCTGATAATGATATATACC